>NC_058371.1:205346896-205367284 GCF_018350175.1 Felis catus | reverse complement strand
GTTAAAGTTAAAGTTAAAGTTAAAGTTAAAGTTAAAGTTAAAGTTAAAGTTAAAGTTAAAGTTAAAGTTAAAGTTAAAGTTAAAGTTAAAGTTAAAGTTAAAGTTAAAGTTAAAGTTAAAGTTAAAGTTTAAAGTTAAAGTTAAAGTTAAAGTTAAAGTTAAAGTTAACGTTAAAGTTAAAGTTAAAGTTAAAGTTAAAGTTAAAGTTAAAGTTAAAGTTACAAGTTAAAGTTAAAGTTAAAGTTAAAGTTACAGTTAAAGTTAAAGTTAAAGTTAAAGTTAAAGTTAAAGTTAAAGTTAAAGTTAAAGTTAAAGTTAAAGTTAAAGTTAAAGTTAAAGTTAAAGTTAAAGTTAAAGTTAAAGTTAAAGTTAAAGTTAAAGTTAAAGTTAAAGTTAAAGTTAAAGTTAAAGTTAAAGTTAAAGTTAAAGTTAAAGTTAAAGTTAAAGTTAAAGTTAAAGTTAAAGTTAAAGTTAAAGTTAAAGTTAAAGTTAAAGTTAAGTTAAAGTTAAAGTTAAAGTTAAAGTTAAAGTTAAGTTAAAGTTAAAGTTAAAGTTAAAGTTAAAGTTAAAGTTAAAGTTAAAGTTAAAGTTAAAGTTAAAGTTAAAGTTAAAGTTAAAGTTAAAGTTAAAGTTAAAGTTAAAGTTAAAGTTAAAGTTAAAGTTAAAGTTAAAGTTAAAGTTAAAGTTAAAGTTAAAGTTAAAGTTAAAGTTAAAGTTAAAGTTAAAGTTAAAGTTAAAGTTAAAGTTAAAGTTAAAGTTAAAGTTAAAGTTAAAGTTAAAGTTAAAGTTAAAGTTAAAGTTAAAGTTAAAGTTAAAGTTAAAGTTAAAGTTAAAGTTAAAGTTAAAGTTAAAGTTAAAGTTAAAGTTAAAGTTAAAGTTAAAGTTAAAGTTAAAGTTAAAGTTAAAGTTAAAGTTAAAGTTAAAGTTAAAGTTAAAGTTAAAGTTAAGTTAAAGTTAAAGTTAAAGTTAAAGTTAAAGTTAAAGTTAAAGTTAAAGTTAAAGTTAAAGTTAAAGTTAAAGTTAAAGTTAAAGTTAAAGTTAAAGTTAAAGTTAAAGTTAAAGTTAAAGTTAAAGTTAAAGTTAAAGTTAAAGTTAAAGTTAAAGTTAAAGTTAAAGTTAAAGTTAAAGTTAAAGTTAAAGTTAAAGTTAAAGTTAAAGTTAAAGTTAAAGTTAAAGTTAAAGTTAAAGTTAAAGTTAAGTTAAAGTTAAAGTTAAAGTTAAAGTTAAAGTTAAAGTTAAAGTTAAAGTTAAAGTTAAAGTTAAAGTTAAAGTTAAAGTTAAAGTTAAAGTTAAAGTTAAAGTTAAAGTTAAAGTTAAAGTTAAAGTTAAAGTTAAAGTTAAAGTTAAAGTTAAAGTTAAAGTTAAAGTTAAAGTTAAAGTTAAGTTAAAGTTTAAAGTTAAAGTTAAAGTTAAAGTTAAAGTTTAAAGTTAAAGTTAAAGTTAAAGTTAAAGTTAAAGTTAAAGTTAAAGTTAAAGTTAAAGTTAAAGTTAAAGTTAAAGTTAAAGTTAAAGTTAAAGTTAAAGTTAAAGTTAAAGTTAAAGTTAAAGTTAAAGTTAAAGTTAAAGTTAAAGTTAAAGTTAAAGTTAAAAGTTAAAGTTAAAGTTAAAGTTAAAGTTAAAGTTAAAGTTAAAGTTAAAGTTAAAGTTAAAGTTAAAGTTAAAGTTAAAGTTAAAGTTAAAGTTAAAGTTAAAGTTAAAGTTAAAGTTAAAGTTAAAGTTAAAGTTAAAGTTAAAGTTAAAGTTAAAGTTAAAGTTAAAGTTAAAGTTAAAGTTAAAGTTAAAGTTAAAGTTAAGTTAAAGTTAAAGTTAAAGTTAAAGTTAAAGTTAAAGTTAAAGTTAAAGTTAAAGTTAAAGTTAAAAGTTAAAGTTAAAGTTAAAGTTAAAGTTAAAGTTAAAGTTAAAGTTAAAGTTAAAGTGTTAAAGTTAAAGTTAAAGTTAAAGTTAAAGTTAAAGTTAAAGTTAAAGTTAAAGTTAAAGTTAAAAGTTAAAGTTAAAGTTAAAGTTAAAGTTAAAGTTAAAGTTAAAGTTAAAGTTAAAGTTAAAGTTAAAGTTAAAGTTAAAGTTAAAGTTAAAGTTAAAGTTAAAGTTAAAGTTAAAGTTAAAGTTAAAGTTAAAGTTAAAGTTAAAGTTAAAGTTAAAGTTAAAGTTAAAGTTAAAGTTAAAGTTAAAGTTAAAGTTAAAGTTAAAGTTAAAGTTAAAGTTAAAGTTAAAGTTAAAGTTAAAGTTAAAGTTAAAGTTAAAGTTAAAGTTAAAGTTAAAGTTAAAGTTAAAGTTAAAGTTAAAGTTAAAGTTAAAGTTAAAGTTAAAGTTAAAGTTAAAGTTAAGTTAAAGTTAAAGTTAAAGTTAAAGTTAAAGTTAAAGTTAAAGTTAAAGTTAAAGTTAAAGTTAAAGTTAAAGTTAAAGTTAAAGTTAAAGTTAAAGTTAAGTTAAAGTTAAAGTTAAAGTTAAAGTTAAAGTTAAAGTTAAAGTTAAAGTTAAAGTTAAAAGTTAAAGTTAAAGTTAAAGTTAAAGTTAAAGTTAAAGTTAAAGTTAAAGTTAAAGTTAAAGTTAAAGTTAAAGTTAAAGTTAAAGTTAAAGTTAAAGTTAAAGTTAAAGTTAAAGTTAAAGTTAAAGTTAAAGTTAAAGTTAAAGTTAAAGTTAAAGTTAAGTTAAAGTTAAAGTTAAAGTTAAAGTTAAAGTTAAAGTTAAAGTTAAAGTTAAAGTTAAAGTTAAAGTTAAAGTTAAAGTTAAAGTTAAAGTTAAAGTTAAAGTTTAAAGTTAAAGTTAAAGTTAAAGTTAAAGTTAAAGTTAAAGTTAAAGTTAAAGTTAAAGTTAAAGTTAAAGTTAAAGTTAAAGTTAAAGTTAAAGTTAAAGTTAAAGTTAAAGTTAAAGTTAAAGTTAAAGTTAAAGTTAAAGTTAAAGTTAAAGTTAAAGTTAAAGTTAAAGTTAAAGTTAAAGTTAAAGTTAAAGTTAAAGTTAAAGTTAAAGTTAAAGTTAAAGTTAAAGTTAAAGTTAAAGTTAAAGTTAAAGTTAAAGTTAAAGTTAAAGTTAAAGTTAAAGTTAAAGTTAAAGTTAAAGTTAAAGTTAAAGTTAAAGTTAAAGTTAAAGTTAAAGTTAAAGTTAAAGTTAAAGTTAAAGTTAAAGTTAAAGTTAAAGTTAAAGTTAAAGTTAAAGTTAAAGTTAAAGTTAAAGTTAAAGTTAAAGTTAAAGTTAAAGTTAAAGTTAAAGTTAAAGTTAAAGTTAAAGTTAAAGTTAAAGTTAAAGTTAAAGTTAAAGTTAAAGTTAAAGTTAAAGTTAAAGTTAAAGTTAAAGTTAAAGTTAAAGTTAAAGTTAAAGTTAAAGTTAAAGTTAAAGTTAAAGTTAAAGTTAAAGTTAAAGTTAAAGTTAAAGTTAAAGTTAAAGTTAAAGTTAAAGTTAAAGTTAAAGTTAAAGTTAAGTTAAAGTTAAAGTTAAAGTTAAAGTTAAAGTTAAAGTTAAAGTTAAAGTTAAAGTTAAAGTTAAAGTTAAAGTTAAAGTTAAAGTTAAAGTTAAAGTTAAAGTTTAAAGTTAAAGTTAAAGTTAAAGTTAAAGTTAAAGTTAAAGTTAAAGTTAAAGTTAAAGTTAAAGTTAAAGTTAAAGTTAAAGTTAAAGTTAAAGTTAAAGTTAAAGTTAAAGTTAAAGTTAAAGTTAAAGTTAAGTTAAAGTTAAAGTTAAAGTTAAAGTTAAAGTTAAAGTTAAAGTTAAAGTTAAAGTTAAAGTTAAAGTTAAAGTTAAAGTTAAAGTTAAAGTTAAAGTTAAAGTTAAAGTTAAAGTTAAAGTTAAAGTTAAAGTTAAAGTTAAAGTTAAAGTTAAAGTTAAAGTTAAAGTTAAAGTTAAAGTTAAAGTTAAAGTTAAAGTTAAAGTTAAAGTTAAAGTTAAAGTTAAAGTTAAAGTTAAAGTTAAAGTTAAAGTTAAAGTTAAAGTTAAAGTTAAAGTTAAAGTTAAAGTTAAAGTTAAAGTTAAAGTTAAAGTTAAAGTTAAAGTTAAAGTTAAAGTTAAAGTTAAAGTTAAAGTTAAAGTTAAAGTTAAAGTTAAAGTTAAAGTTAAAGTTAAAGTTAAGTTATAAGTTAAAGTTAAAGTTAAAGTTAAAGTTAAAGTTAAAGTTAAAAGTTAAGTTAAAGTTAAAGTTAAAGTTAAAGTTAAAGTTAAGTTAAAGTTAAAGTTAAAGTTAAGTTAGTTAAAGTTAAAGTTAAAGTTAAAGTTAAAGTTAAAGTTAAAGTTAAAGTTAAAGTTAAAGTTAAAGTTAAAGTTAAAGTTAAAGTTAAAGTTAAAGTTAAAGTTAAAGTTAAAGTTAAAGTTAAAGTTAAAGTTAAAGTTAAAGTTAAAGTTAAAGTTAAAGTTAAAGTTAAAGTTAAAAGTTAAAGTTAAAGTTAAAGTTAAAGTTAAAGTTAAAGTTAAAGTTAAAGTTAAAGTTAAAGTTAAAGTTAAAGTTAAAGTTAAAGTTAAAGTTAAAGTTAAAGTTAAAGTTAAAGTTAAAGTTAAAGTTAAAGTTAAAGTTAAAGTTAAAGTTAAAGTTAAAGTTAAAGTTAAAGTTAAAGTTAAAGTTAAGTTAAAGTTAAAGTTTAAAGTTAAAGTTAAAGTTAAAGTTAAAGTTAAAGTTAAAGTTAAAGTTAAAGTTAAAGTTAAAGTTAAAGTTAAAGTTAAAGTTAAAGTTAAAGTTAAAGTTAAAGTTAAAGTTAAAGTTAAAGTTAAAGTTAAAGTTAAAGTTAAAGTTAAAGTTAAAGTTAAAGTTAAAGTTAAAGTTAAAGTTAAAGTTAAAGTTAAAGTTAAAGTTAAAGTTAAAGTTAAAGTTAAAGTTAAAGTTAAAGTTAAAGTTAAAGTTAAAGTTAAAGTTAAAGTTAAAGTTAAAGTTAAAGTTAAAGTTAAAGTTAAAGTTAAAGTTAAAGTTAAAGTTAAAGTTAAAGTTAAAGTTAAAGTTAAAGTTAAAGTTAAAGTTAAAGTTAAAGTTAAAGTTAAAGTTAAAGTTAAAGTTAAAGTTAAAGTTAAAGTTAAAGTTAAAGTTAAAGTTAAAGTTAAAGTTAAAGTTAAAGTTAAAGTTAAAGTTAAAGTTAAAGTTAAAGTTAAAGTTAAAGTTAAAGTTAAAGTTAAAGTTAAAGTTTTAAAGTTAAAGTTAAAGTTAAAGTTAAAGTTAAAGTTAAAGTTAAAGTTAAAGTTAAAGTTAAAGTTAAAGTTAAAGTTAAAGTTAAAGTTAAAGTTAAAGTTAAAGTTAAGTTAAAGTTAAAGTTAAAGTTAAAGTTAAAGTTAAAGTTAAAGTTAAAGTTAAAGTTAAAGTTAAAGTTAAGTTAAAGTTAAAGTTAAAGTTAAAGTTAAAGTTAAAGTTAAAGTTAAAGTTAAAGTTAAAGTTAAAGTTAAAGTTAAAGTTAAAGTTAAAGTTAAAGTTAAAGTTAAAGTTAAAGTTAAAGTTAAAGTTAAAGTTAAAGTTAAAGTTAAAGTTAAAGTTAAAGTTAAAGTTAAAGTTAAAGTTAAAGTTAAAGTTAAAGTTAAAGTTAAAGTTAAAGTTAAAGTTAAGTTAAAGTTAAGTTAAAGTTAAAGTTAAAGTTAAAGTTAAAGTTAAAGTTAAAGTTAAAGTTAAAGTTAAAGTTAAAGTTAAAGTTAAAGTTAAAGTTAAAGTTAAAGTTAAAGTTAAAGTTAAAGTTAAAGTTAAGTTAAAGTTAAAGTTAAAAGTTAAAGTTAAAGTTAAAGTTAAAGTTAAAGTTAAAGTTAAAGTTAAAGTTAAAGTTAAAGTTAAAGTTAAAGTTAAAGTTAAAGTTAAAGTTAAAGTTAAAGTTAAAGTTAAAGTTAAAGTTAAAGTTAAAGTTAAAGTTAAAGTTAAAGTTAAAGTTAAAGTTAAAGTTAAAGTTAAAGTTAAAGTTAAAGTTAAAGTTAAAGTTAAAGTTAAAGTTAAAGTTAAAGTTAAAGTTAAAGTTAAAGTTAAAGTTAAAGTTAAAGTTAAAGTTAAAGTTAAAGTTAAAGTTAAAGTTAAAGTTAAAGTTAAAGTTAAAGTTAAAGTTAAAGTTAAAGTTAAAGTTAAAGTTAAAGTTAAAGTTAAAGTTAAAGTTAAAGTTAAAGTTAAAGTTAAAGTTAAAGTTAAAGTTAAAGTTAAAGTTAAAGTTAAAGTTAAAGTTAAAGTTAAAGTTAAAGTTAAAGTTAAAGTTAAAGTTAAAGTTAAAGTTAAAGTTAAAGTTAAAGTTAAAGTTAAAGTTAAAGTTAAAGTTAAAGTTAAAGTTAAAGTTAAAGTTAAAGTTAAAGTTAAAGTTAAAGTTAAAGTTAAAGTTAAAGTTAAAGTTAAAGTTAAAGTTAAAGTTAAAGTTAAAGTTAAAGTTAAAGTTAAAGTTAAAGTTAAAGTTAAAGTTAAAGTTAAAGTTAAAGTTAAAGTTAAAGTTAAAGTTAAAGTTAAAGTTAAAGTTAAAGTTAAAGTTAAAGTTAAAGTTAAAGTTAAAGTTAAAGTTAAAGTTAAAGTTAAAGTTAAAGTTAAAGTTAAAGTTAAAGTTAAAGTTAAAGTTAAAGTTAAAGTTAAAGTTAAAGTTAAAGTTAAAGTTAAAGTTAAAGTTAAAGTTAAAGTTAAAGTTAAAGTTAAAGTTAAAGTTAAAAGTTAAAGTTAAAGTTAAAGTTAAAGTTAAAGTTAAAGTTAAAGTTAAAGTTAAAGTTAAAGTTAAAGTTAAAGTTAAAGTTAAAGTTAAAGTTAAAGTTAAAGTTAAAGTTAAAGTTAAAGTTAAAGTTAAAGTTAAAGTTAAAGTTAAAGTTAAAGTTAAAGTTAAAGTTAAAGTTAAAGTTAAAGTTAAAGTTAAGTTAAAGTTAAAGTTAAAGTTAAAGTTAAAGTTAAAGTTAAAGTTAAAGTTAAAGTTAAAGTTAAAGTTAAAGTTAAAGTTAAAGTTAAAGTTAAAGTTAAAGTTAAAGTTAAAGTTAAAGTTAAAGTTAAAGTTAAAGTTAAAGTTAAAGTTAAAGTTAAAGTTAAAGTTAAAGTTAAAGTTAAAGTTAAAGTTAAAGTTAAAGTTAAAGTTAAAGTTAAAGTTAAAGTAAGTTAAAGTTAAAGTTAAAGTTAAAGTTAAAGTTAAAGTTAAAGTTAAAGTTAAAGTTAAAGTTAAAGTTAAAGTTAAAGTTAAAGTTAAAGTTAAAGTTAAAGTTAAAGTTAAAGTTAAAGTTAAAGTTAAGTTAAAGTTAAAGTTAAAGTTAAAGTTAAAGTTAAAGTTAAAGTTAAAGTTAAAGTTAAAGTTAAAGTTAAGTTAAAGTTAAAGTTAAAGTTAAAGTTAAAAGTTAAAGTTAAAGTTAAAGTTAAAGTTAAAGTTAAAGTTAAAGTTAAAGTTAAAGTTAAAGTTAAAGTTAAAGTTAAAGTTAAAGTTAAAGTTAAAGTTAAAGTTAAAGTTAAAGTTAAAGTTAAAGTTAAAGTTAAAGTTAAAGTTAAAGTTAAGTTAAAGTTAAAGTTAAAGTTAAAGTTAAAGTTAAAGTTAAAGTTAAAGTTAAAGTTAAAGTTAAAGTTAAAGTTAAAGTTAAAGTTAAAGTTAAAGTTAAAGTTAAAGTTAAAGTTAAAGTTAAAGTTAAAGTTAAAGTTAAAGTTAAAGTTAAAGTTAAAGTTAAAGTTAAAGTTAAAGTTAAAGTTAAAGTTAAAGTTAAAGTTAAAGTTAAAGTTAAAGTTAAAGTTAAAGTTAAAGTTAAAGTTAAAGTTAAAGTTAAAGTTAAAGTTAAAGTTAAAGTTAAAGTTAAAGTTAAAGTTAGTTAAAGTTAAAGTTAAAGTTAAAGTTAAAGTTAAAGTTAAAGTTAAAGTTAAAGTTAAAGTTAAAGTTAAAGTTAAAGTTAAAGTTAAAGTTAAAGTTAAAGTTAAAGTTAAAGTTAAAGTTAAAGTTAAAGTTAAAGTTAAAGTTAAGTTAAAGTTAAAGTTAAAGTTAAAGTTAAAGTTAAAGTTAAAGTTAAAGTTAAAGTTAAAGTTAAAGTTAAAGTTAAAGTTAAAGTTAAAGTTAAAGTTAAAGTTAAAGTTAAAGTTAAAGTTTAAAGTTAAAGTTAAAGTTAAAGTTAAAGTTAAAGTTAAAGTTAAAGTTAAAGTTAAAGTTAAAGTTAAAGTTAAAGTAAGTTAAAGTTAAAGTTAAAGTTAAAGTTAAAGTTAAAGTTAAAGTTAAAGTTAAAGTTAAAGTTAAAGTTAAAGTTAAAGTTAAAGTTAAAGTTAAAGTTAAAGTTAAAGTTAAAGTTAAAGTTAAAGTTAAAGTTAAAGTTAAAGTTAAAGTTAAAGTTAAAGTTAAAGTTAAAGTTAAAGTTAAAGTTAAAGTTAAAGTTAAAGTTAAAGTTAAAGTTAAAGTTAAAGTTAAAGTTAAAGTTAAAGTTAAGTTAAAGTTAAAGTTAAGTTAAAGTTAAAGTTAAAGTTAAGTTAAAGTTAAAGTTAAAGTTAAGTTAAGTTAAAGTTAAAGTTAAAGTTAAAGTTAAAGTTAAAGTTAAAGTTAAAGTTAAAGTTAAAGTTAAAGTTAAAGTTAAAGTTAAAGTTAAAGTTAAAGTTAAAGTTAAAGTTAAAGTTAAAGTTAAAGTTAAAGTTAAAGTTAAAGTTAAAGTTAAGTTAAAGTTAAAGTTAAAGTTAAAGTTAAAGTTAAAGTTAAAGTTAAAGTTAAAGTTAAACGTTTAAAGTTAAAGTTAAAGTTAAAGTTAAAGTTAAAGTTAAAGTTAAAGTTAAAGTTAAAGTTAAAGTTAAAGTTAAAGTTAAAGTTAAAGTTAAAGTTAAAGTTAAAGTTAAGTTAAAGTTAAGTTAAAGTTAAAGTTAAAGTTAAAGTTAAAGTTAAAGTTAAAAGTTAAAGTTAAAGTTAAAGTTAAAGTTAAAGTTAAAGTTAAAGTTAAAGTTAAAGTTAAAGTTAAAGTTAAAGTTAAAGTTAAAGTTAAAGTTAAAGTTAAAGTTAAAGTTAAAGTTAAAGTTAAAGTTAAAGTTAAAGTTAAAGTTAAAGTTAAAGTTAAAGTTAAAGTTAAAGTTAAAGTTAAAGTTAAAGTTAAAGTTAAAGTTAAAGTTAAAGTTAAAGTTAAAGTTAAAGTTAAAGTTAAAGTTAAAGTTAAAGTTAAAGTTAAAGTTAAAGTTAAAGTTAAAGTTAAAGTTAAAGTTAAAGTTAAGTTAAAGTTAAAGTTAAGTTAAAGTTAAAGTTAAAGTTAAAGTTAAAGTTAAAGTTAAAGTTAAAGTTAAAGTTAAAGTTAAAGTTAAAGTTAAAGTTAAAGTTAAAGTTAAAGTTAAAGTTAAAGTTAAAGTTAAAGTTAAAGTTAAAGTTAAAGTTAAAGTTAAAGTTAAAGTTAAAGTTAAAGTTAAAGTTAAAGTTAAAGTTAAAGTTAAAGTTAAAGTTAAAGTTAAAGTTAAAGTTAAAGTTAAAGTTAAAGTTAAAGTTAAAGTTAAAGTTAAAGTTAAAGTTAAAGTTAAAGTTAAAGTTAAAGTTAAAGTTAAAGTTAAAGTTAAAGTTAAAGTTAAAGTTAAAGTTAAAGTTAAAGTTAAAGTTAAAGTTAAAGTTAAAGTTAAAGTTAAAGTTAAAAGTTAAAGTTAAAGTTAAAGTTAAAGTTAAAGTTAAAGTTAAAGTTAAAGTTAAAGTTAAAGTTAAAGTTAAAGTTAAAGTTAAAGTTAAAGTTAAAGTTAAAGTTAAAGTTAAAGTTAAAGTTAAAGTTAAAGTTAAAGTTAAAGTTAAAGTTAAAGTTAAAGTTAAAGTTAAAGTTAAAGTTAAGTTAAAGTTTAAAGTTAAAGTTAAAGTTAAAGTTAAAGTTAAAGTTAAAGTTAAAGTTAAAGTTAAAGTTAAAGTTAAAGTTAAAGTTAAAGTTAAAGTTAAAGTTAAAGTTAAAGTTAAAGTTAAAGTTAAAGTTAAAGTTAAAGTTAAAGTTAAAGTTAAAGTTAAAGTTAAAGTTAAAGTTAAAGTTAAAGTTAAAGTTAAAGTTAAAGTTAAAGTTAAAGTTAAAGTTAAAGTTAAAGTTAAAGTTAAAGTTAAAGTTAAAGTTAAAGTTAAAGTTAAAGTTAAAGTTAAAGTTAAAGTTAAAGTTAAAGTTAAAGTTAAAGTTAAGTTAAAGTTAAAGTTAAAGTTAAAGTTAAAGTTAAAGTTAAAGTTAAAGTTAAAGTTAAAGTTAAAGTTAAAGTTAAAGTTAAAGTTAAAGTTAAAGTTAAAGTTAAAGTTAAAGTTAAAGTTAAAGTTAAAGTTAAAGTTAAAGTTAAAGTTAAAGTTAAAGTTAAAGTTAAAGTTAAAGTTAAAGTTAAAGTTAAAGTTAAAGTTAAAGTTAAAGTTAAAGTTAAAGTTAAAGTTAAAGTTAAAGTTAAAGTTAAAGTTAAAGTTAAAGTTAAAGTTAAAGTTAAAGTTAAAGTTAAAGTTAAAGTTAAAGTTAAAGTTAAAGTTAAAGTTAAAGTTAAAGTTAAAGTTAAAGTTAAAGTTAAAGTTAAAGTTAAAGTTAAAGTTAAAGTTAAAGTTAAAGTTAAAGTTAAAGTTAAAGTTAAAGTTAAAGTTAAAGTTAAAGTTAAAGTTAAAGTTAAAGTTAAAGTTAAAGTTAAAGTTAAAGTTAAAGGTTAAAGTTAAAGTTAAAGTTAAAGTTAAAGTTAAAGTTAAAGTTAAAGTTAAAGTTAAAGTTAAAGTTAAAGTTAAAGTTAAAGTTAAAGTTAAAGTTAAAGTTAAAGTTAAAGTTAAAGTTAAAGTTAAAGTTAAAGTTAAAGTTAAAGTTAAAGTTAAAGTTAAAGTTAAAGTTAAAGTTAAAGTTAAAGTTAAAGTTAAAGTTAAAGTTAAAGTTAAAGTTAAAGTTAAAGTTAAAGTTAAAGTTAAAGTTAAAGTTAAAGTTAAAGTTAAAGTTAAAGTTAAAGTTAAAGTTAAAGTTAAAGTTAAAGTTAAAGTTAAAGTTAAAGTTAACGTTAAAGTTAAAGTTAAAGTTAAAGTTAAAGTTAAGTTAAAGTTAAAGTTAAAGTTAAAGTTAAAGTTAAAGTTAAAGTTAAAGTTAAAGTTAAAGTTAAAGTTAAAGTTAAAGTTAAAGTTAAAGTTAAAGTTAAAAGTTAAAGTTAAAGTTAAAGTTAAAGTTAAAGTTAAAGTTAAAGTTAAAGTTAAAGTTAAAGTTAAAGTTAAAGTTAAAGTTAAAGTTAAAGTTAAAGTTAAAGTTAAAGTTAAAGTTAAAGTTAAAGTTAAAGTTAAAGTTAAAGTTAAAGTTAAAGTTAAAGTTAAAGTTAAAGTTAAAGTTAAAGTTAAAGTTAAAGTTAAAGTTAAAGTTAAAGTTAAAGTTAAAGTTAAAGTTAAAGTTAAAGTTAAAGTTAAAGTTAAAGTTAAAGTTAAAGTTAAAGTTAAGTTAAAGTTAAAGTTAAAGTTAAAGTTAAAGTTAAAGTTAAAGTTAAAGTTAAAGTTAAAGTTAAAGTTAAAGTTAAAGTTAAAGTTAAAGTTAAAGTTAAAGTTAAAGTTAAAGTTAAAGTTAAAGTTAAAGTTAAAGTTAAAGTTAAAGTTAAAGTTAAAGTTAAAGTTAAAGTTAAAGTTAAAGTTAAAGTTAAAGTTAAAGTTAAAGTTAAAGTTAAAGTTAAAGTTAAAGTTAAAGTTAAAGTTAAAGTTAAAGTGTTAAAGTTAAAGTTAAAGTTAAAGTTAAAGTTAAAGTTAAAGTTAAAGTTAAAGTTAAAGTTAAAGTTAAAGTTAAAGTTAAAGTTAAAGTTAAAGTTAAAGTTAAAGTTAAAGTTAAAGTTAAAGTTAAAGTTAAAGTTAAAGTTAAAGTTAAAGTTAAAGTTAAAGTTAAAGTTAAAGTTAAAGTTAAGTTAAAGTTAAAGTTAAAGTTAAAGTTAAAGTTAAAGTTAAAGTTAAAGTTAAAGTTAAAGTTAAAGTTAAAGTTAAAGTTAAAGTTAAAGTTAAAGTTAAAGTTAAAGTTAAAGTTAAAGTTAAAGTTAAAGTTAAAGTTAAAGTTAAAGTTAAAGTTAAAGTTAAAGTTAAAGTTAAAGTTAAAGTTAAAGTTAAAGTTAAAGTTAAAGTTAAAGTTAAAGTTAAAGTTAAAGTTAAAGTTAAAGTTAAAGTTAAAGTTAAAGTTAAAGTTAAAGTTAAAGTTAAAGTTAAAGTTAAAGTTAAAGTTAAAGTTAAAGTTAAAGTTAAAGTTAAAGTTAAAGTTAAAGTTAAAGTTAAAGTTAAAGTTAAAGTTAAAGTTAAAGTTAAAGTTAAAGTTAAAGTTAAAGTTAAAGTTAAAGTTAAAGTTAAAGTTAAAGTTAAAGTTAAAGTTAAAGTTAAAGTTAAAGTTAAAGTTAAAGTTAAAGTTAAAGTTAAAGTTAAAGTTTAAAGTTAAAGTTAAAGTTAAAGTTAAGTTAAAGTTAAAGTTAAAGTTAAAGTTAAAGTTAAAGTTAAAGTTAAAGTTAAGTTAAAGTTAAAGTTAAAGTTAAAGTTAAAAGTTAAAGTTAAAGTTAAAGTTAAAGTTAAAGTTAAAGTTAAAGTTAAGTTAAAGTTAAAGTTAAAGTTAAAGTTAAAGTTAAAGTTTAAAGTTAAAGTTAAAGTTAAAGTTAAAGTTAAAGTTAGTTAAAGTTAAAGTTAAAGTTAAAGTTAAAGTTAAAGTTAAAGTTAAAGTTAAAGTTAAAGTTAAAGTTAAAGTTAAAGTTAAAGTTAAAGTTAAAGTTAAAGTTAAAGTTAAAGTTAAAGTTAAAGTTAAAGTTAAAGTTAAAGTTAAAGTTAAAGTTAAAGTTAAAGTTAAAGTTAAAGTTAAAGTTAAAGTTAAAGTTAAAGTTAAAGTTAAAGTTAAAGTTAAAGTTAAAGTTAAAGTTAAAGTTAAAGTTAAAGTTAAGTTAAAGTTAAAGTTAAAGTTAAAGTTAAAGTTAAAGTTAAAGTTAAAGTTAAAGTTAAAGTTAAAGTTAAAGTTAAAGTTAAAGTTAAAGTTAAAGTTAAAGTTAAAGTTAAAGTTAAAGTTAAAGTTAAAGTTAAAGTTAAAGTTAAAGTTAAAGTTAAAGTTAAAGTTAAAGTTAAAGTTAAAGTTAAAGTTAGTTAAAGTTAAAGTTAAAGTTAAAGTTAAAGTTAAAGTTAAAGTTAAAGTTAAAGTTAAAGTTAAAGTTAAAGTTAAAGTTAAAGTTAAAGTTAAAGTTAAAGTTAAAGTTAAAGTTAAAGTTAAAGTTAAAGTTAAAGTTAAAGTTAAAGTTAAAGTTAAAGTTAAAGTTAAAGTTAAAGTTAAAGTTAAAGTTAAAGTTAAAGTTAAAGTTAAAGTTAAAGTTAAAGTTAAAGTTAAAGTTAAAGTTAAAGTTAAAGTTAAAGTTAAAGTTAAAGTTAAAGTTAAAGTTAAAGTTAAAGTTAAAGTTAAAGTTAAAGTTAAAGTTAAGTTAAAGTTAAAGTTAAAGTTAAAGTTAAAGTTAAAGTTAAAGTTAAAGTTAAAGTTAAAGTTAAAGTTAAAGTTAAAGTTAAAGTTAAAGTTAAAGTTAAAGTTAAAGTTAAAGTTAAGTTAAAGTTAAAGTTAAAGTTAAAGTTAAAGTTAAAGTTAAAGTTAAAGTTAAAGTTAAAGTTAAAGTTAAAGTTAAAGTTAAAGTTAAAGTTAAAGTTAAAGTTAAAGTTAAAGTTAAAGTTAAAGTTAAAGTTAAAGTTAAAGTTAAAGTTAAAGTTAAAGTTAAAGTTAAAGTTAAAGTTAAAGTTAAAGTTAAAGTTAAAGTTAAAGTTAAAGTTAAAGTTAAAGTTAAAGTTAAAGTTAAAGTTAAAGTTAAAGTTAAAGTTAAAGTTAAAGTTAAAGTTAAAGTTAAAGTTAAAGTTAAAGTTAAAGTTAAAGTTAAAGTTAAAGTTAAAGTTAAAGTTAAAGTTAAAGTTAAAGTTAAAGTTAAAGTTAAAGTTAAAGTTAAAGTTAAAGTTAAAGTTAAAGTTAAAGTTAAAGTTAAAGTTAAAGTTAAAGTTAAAGTTAAAGTTAAAGTTAAAGTTAAAGTTAAAGTTAAAGTTAAAGTTAAAGTTAAAGTTAAAGTTAAAGTTAAAGTTAAAGTTAAAGTTAAAGTTAAAGTTAAAGTTAAAGTTAAAGTTAAAGTTAGTTAAAGTTAAAGTTAAAGTTAAAGTTAAAGTTAAAGTTAAAGTTAAAGTTAAAGTTAAAGTTAAAGTTAAAGTTAAAGTTAAAGTTAAAGTTAAAGTTAAAGTTAAAGTTAAAGTTAAAGTTAAAGTTAAAGTTAAAGTTAAAGTTAAAGTTAAAGTTAAAGTTAAAGTTAAAGTTAAAGTTAAAGTTAAAGTTAAAGTTAAAGTTAAAGTTAAAGTTAAAGTTAAAGTTAAAGTTAAAGTTAAAGTTAAAGTTAAAGTTAAAGTTAAAGTTAAAGTTAAAGTTAAAGTTAAAGTTAAAGTTAAAGTTAAAGTTAAAGTTAAAGTTAAAGTTAAAGTTAAAGTTAAAGTTAAAGTTAAAGTTAAAGTTAAAGTTAAAGTTAAAGTTAAAGTTAAAGTTAAAGTTAAAGTTAAAGTTAAAGTTAAAGTTAAAGTTAAAGTTAAAGTTAAAGTTAAAGTTAAAGTTAAAGTTAAAGTTAAAGTTAAAGTTAAAGTTAAAGTTAAAGTTAAAGTTAAAGTTAAAGTTAAAGTTAAAGTTAAAGTTAAAGTTAAAGTTAAAGTTAAAGTTAAAGTTAAAGTTAAAGTTAAAGTTAAAGTTTAAAGTTAAAGTTAAAGTTAAAGTTAAAGTTAAAGTTAAAGTTAAAGTTAAAGTTAAAGTTAAAGTTAAAGTTAAAGTTAAGTTAAAGTTAAAGTTAAAGTTAAAGTTAAAGTTAAAGTTAAAGTTAAAGTTAAAGTTAAAGTTAAAGTTAAAGTTAAAGTTAAAGTTAAAGTTAAAGTTAAAGTTAAAGTTAAAGTTAAAGTTAAAGTTAAAGTTAAAGTTAAAGTTAAAGTTAAAGTTAAAGTTAAAGTTAAAGTTAAAGTTAAAGTTAAGTTAAAGTTAAAGTTAAAGTTAAAGTTAAAGTTAAAGTTAAAGTTAAAGTTAAAGTTAAAGTTAAAGTTAAAGTTAAAGTTAAAGTTAAAGTTAAAGTTAAAGTTAAAGTTAAAGTTAAAGTTAAAGTTAAAGTTAAAGTTAAAGTTAAAGTTAAAGTTAAAGTTAAAGTTAAAGTTAAAGTTAAAGTTAAAGTTAAAGTTAAGTTAAAGTTAAAGTTAAAGTTAAAGTTAAAGTTAAAGTTAAAGTTAAAGTTAAAGTTAAAGTTAAAGTTAAAGTTAAAGTTAAAGTTAAGTTAAAGTTAAAGTTAAAGTTAAAGTTAAAAGTTAAAGTTAAAGTTAAAGTTAAAGTTAAAGTTAAAGTTAAAGTTAAAGTTAAAGTTAAAGTTAAAGTTAAAGTTAAAGTTAAAGTTAAAGTTAAAGTTAAAGTTAAAGTTAAAGTTAAAGTTAAAGTTAAAGTTAAAGTTAAAGTTAAAGTTAAAGTTAAAGTTAAAGTTAAAGTTAAAGTTAAAGTTAAAGTTAAAGTTAAAGTTAAAGTTAAAGTTAAAGTTAAAGTTAAAGTTAAAGTTAAAGTTAAAGTTAAAGTTAAAGTTAAAGTTAAAGTTAAAGTTAAAGTTAAAGTTAAAGTTAAAGTTAAAGTTAAAGTTAAAGTTAAAGTTAAAGTTAAAGTTAAAGTTAAAGTTAAAGTTAAAGTTAAAGTTAAAGTTAAAGTTAAAGTTAAAGTTAAAGTTAAAGTTAAAGTTAAAGTTAAAGTTAAAGTTAAGTTAAAGTTAAAGTTAAAGTTAAAGTTAAAGTTAAAGTTAAAGTTAAAGTTAAAGTTAAAGTTAAAGTTAAAGTTAAAGTTAAAGTTAAAGTTAAAGTTAAAGTTAAAGTTAAAGTTAAAGTTAAAGTTAAAGTTAAAGTTAAAGTTAAGTTAAAGTTAAAGTTAAAGTTAAAGTTAAAGTTAAAGTTAAAGTTAAAGTTAAAGTTAAAGTTAAAGTTAAAGTTAAAGTTAAAGTTAAAGTTAAAGTTAAAGTTAAAGTTAAAGTTAAAGTTAAAGTTAAAGTTAAAGTTAAAGTTAAAGTTAAAGTTAAAGTTAAAGTTAAAGTTAAAGTTAAAGTTAAAGTTAAAGTTAAAGTTAAAGTTAAAGTTAAAGTTAAAGTTAAAGTTAAAGTTAAAGTTAAAGTTAAAGTTAAAGTTAAAGTTAAAGTTAAAGTTAAAGTTAAAGTTAAAGTTAAAGTTAAAGTTAAAGTTAAAGTTAAAGTTAAAGTTAAAGTTAAAGTTAAAGTTAAAGTTAAAGTTAAAGTTAAAGTTAAAGTTAAAGTTAAAGTTAAAGTTAAAGTTAAAGTTAAAGTTAAAGTTAAAGTTAAAGTTAAAGTTAAAGTTAAAGTTAAAGTTAAAGTTAAAGTTAAAGTTAAAGTTAAAGTTAAAGTTAAAGTTAAAGTTAAAGTTAAAGTTAAAGTTAAAGTTAAAGTTAAAGTTAAAGTTAAAGTTAAAGTTAAAGTTAAAGTTAAAGTTAAAGTTAAAGTTAAAGTTAAAGTTAAAGTTAAAGTTAAAGTTAAAGTTAAAGTTAAAGTTAAAGTTAAAGTTAAAGTTAAAGTTAAAGTTAAAGTTAAAGTTAAAGTTAAAGTTAAAGTTAAAGTTAAAGTTAAAGTTAAAGTTAAAGTTAAAGTTAAAGTTAAAGTTAAAGTTAAAGTTAAAGTTAAAGTTAAAGTTAAAGTTAAAGTTAAAGTTAAAGTTAAAGTTAAAGTTAAAGTTAAAGTTAAAGTTAAAGTTAAAGTTAAAGTTAAAGTTAAAGTTAAAGTTAAGTTAAAGTTAAAGTTAAAGTTAAAGTTAAAGTTAAAGTTAAAGTTAAAGTTAAAGTTAAAGAGTTAAAGTTAAAGTTAAGTTAAAGTTAAAGTTAAAGTTAAAGTTAAAGTTAAAGTTAAAGTTAAAGTTAAAGTTTAAAGTTAAAGTTAAAGTTAAAGTTAAAGTTAAAGTTAAAGTTAAAGTTAAAGTTAAAGTTAAAGTTAAAGTTAAAGTTAAAGTTAAAGTTAAAGTTAAAGTTAAAGTTAAAGTTAAAGTTAAAGTTAAAGTTAAAGTTAAAGTTAAAGTTAAAGTTAACGTTAAAGTTAAAGTTAAAGTTAAAGTTAAAGTTAAAGTTAAAGTTAAAGTTAAAGTTAAAGTTAAAGTTAAAGTTAAAGTTAAAGTTAAAGTTAAAGTTAAAGTTAAAGTTAAAGTTAAAGTTAAAGTTAAAGTTAAAGTTAAAGTTAAAGTTAAAGTTAAAGTTAAAGTTAAAGTTAAAGTTAAAGTTAAAGTTAAAGTTAAAGTTAAAGTTAAAGTTAAAGTTAAAGTTAAAGTTAAAGTTAAAGTTAAAGTTAAAGTTAAAGTTAAAGTTAAAGTTAAAGTTAAAGTTAAAGTTAAAGTTAAAGTTAAAGTTAAAGTTAAAGTTAAAGTTAAAGTTAAAGTTAAAGTTAAAGTTAAAGTTAAAGTTAAGTTAAAGTTAAAGTTAAAGTTAAAGTTAAAGTTAAAGTTAAAGTTAAAGTTAAAGTTAAAGTTAAAGTTAAAGTTAAAGTTAAAGTTAAAGTTAAAGTTAAAGTTAAAGTTAAAGTTAAAGTTAAAGTTAAAGTTAAAGTTAAAGTTAAAGTTAAAGTTAAAGTTAAAGTTAAAGTTAAAGTTAAAGTTAAAGTTAAAGTTAAAGTTAAAGTTAAAGTTAAAGTTAAAGTTAAAGTTAAAGTTAAAGTTAAAGTTAAAGTTAAAGTTAAAGTTAAAGTTAAAGTTAAAGTTAAAGTTAAAGTTAAAGTTAAAGTTAAAGTTAAAGTTAAAGTTAAAGTTAAAGTTAAAGTTAAAGTTAAAGTTAAAGTTAAAGTTAAAGTTAAAGTTAAAGTTAAAGTTAAAGTTAAAGTTAAAGTTAAAGTTAAAGTTTAAAGTTAAAGTTAAAGTTAAAGTTAAAGTTAAAGTTAAAGTTAAAGTTAAAGTTAAAGTTAAAGTTAAAGTTAAAGTTAAAGTTAAAGTTAAGTTAAAGTTAAAGTTAAAGTTAAAGTTAAAGTTAAAGTTAAAGTTAAAGTTAAAGTTAAAGTTAAAGTTAAGTTAAAGTTAAAGTTAAAGTTAAAGTTAAAGTTAAAGTTAAAGTTAAAGTTAAAGTTAAAGTTAAAGTTAAAGTTAAAGTTAAAGTTAAAGTTAAGTTAAAGTTAAAGTTAAAGTTAAAGTTAAAGTTAAAGTTAAAGTTAAAGTTAAAGTTAAAGTTAAAGTTAAAGTTAAAGTTAAAGTTAAAGTTAAAGTTAAAGTTAAAGTTAAGTTAAAGTTAAAGTTAAAGTTAAAGTTAAAGTTAAAGTTAAAGTTAAGTTAAAGTTAAAGTTAAAGTTAAAAGTTAAAGTTAAAGTTAAAGTTAAAGTTAAAGTTAAGTTAAAGTTAAAGTTAAAGTTAAAGTTAAAGTTAAAGTTAAAGTTAAAGTTAAGTTAAAGTTAAAGTTAAAGTTAAAGTTAAAGTTAAAGTTAAAGTTAAAGTTAAAGTTAAAGTTAAGTTAAAGTTAAAGTTAAAGTTAAAGTTAAAGTTAAAGTTAAAGTTAAAGTTAAAGTTAAAGTTAAAGTTAAAGTTAAAGTTAAAGTTAAAGTTAAAGTTAAAGTTAAAGTTAAAGTTAAAGTTAAAGTTAAAGTTAAAGTTAAAGTTAAGTTAAAGTTAAAGTTAAAGTTAAAGTTAAAGTTAAAGTTAAAGTTAAAGTTAAAGTTAAAGTTAAAGTTAAAGTTAAAGTTAAAGTTAAAGTTAAAGTTAAAGTTAAAGTTAAAGTTAAAGTTAAAGTTAAAGTTAAAGTTAAAGTTAAAGTTAAAGTTAAAGTTAAAGTTAAAGTTAAAGTTAAAGTTAAAGTTAAAGTTAAAGTTAAAGTTAAAGTTAAAGTTAAAGTTAAAGTTAAAGTTAAAGTTAAAGTTAAAGTTAAAGTTAAAGTTAAAGTTAAAGTTAAAGTTAAAGTTAAAGTTAAAGTTAAAGTTAAAGTTAAAGTTAAAGTTAAAGTTAAAGTTAAAGTTAAAGTTAAAGTTAAAGTTAAAGTTAAAGTTAAAGTTAAAGTTAAAGTTAAAGTTAAAGTTAAAGTTAAAGTTAAAGTTAAAGTTAAAGTTAAAGTTAAAGTTAAAGTTAAAGTTAAAGTTAAAGTTAAAGTTAAAGTTAAAGTTAAAGTTAAAGTTAAAGTTAAAGTTAAAGTTAAAGTTAAAGTTAAAGTTAAAGTTAAAGTTAAAGTTAAAGTTAAAGTTAAAGTTAAAGTTAAAGTTAAAGTTAAAGTTAAAGTTAAAGTTAAAGTTAAGTTAAAGTTAAAGTTAAAGTTAAAGTTAAAGTTAAAGTTAAAGTTAAAGTTAAAGTTAAAGTTAAAGTTAAAGTTAAAGTTAAAGTTAAAGTTAAAGTTAAAGTTAAAGTTTAAAGTTAAAGTTAAAGTTAAAGTTAAAGTTAAAGTTAAAGTTAAAGTTAAAGTTAAAGTTAAGTTAAAGTTAAGTTAAAGTTAAAGTTAAAGTTAAAGTTAAAGTTAAAGTTAAAGTTAAAGTTAAAGTTAAAGTTAAAGTTAAAGTTAAAGTTAAAGTTAAAGTTAAAGTTAAAGTTAAAGTTAAAGTTAAAGTTAAAGTTAAAGTTAAAGTTAAAGTTAAAGTTAAAGTTAAAGTTAAAGTTAAAGTTAAAGTTAAAGTTAAAGTTAAAGTTAAAGTTAAAGTTAAAGTTAAAGTTAAAGTTAAAGTTAAAGTTAAAGTTAAAGTTAAAGTTAAAGTTAAAGTTAAAGTTAAAGTTAAAGTTAAAGTTAAAGTTAAAGTTAAAGTTAAAGTTAAAGTTAAAGTTAAAGTTAAAAGTTAAAGTTAAAGTTAAAAGTTAAAGTTAAGTTAAAGTTAAGTTAAAGTTAAAGTTAAAGTTAAAGTTAAAGTTAAAGTTAAAGTTAAAGTTAAAGTTAAAGTTAAAGTTAAAGTTAAAGTTAAAGTTAAAGTTAAAGTTAAAGTTAAAGTTAAAGTTAAAGTTAAAGTTAAAGTTAAAGTTAAAGTTAAAGTTAAAGTTAAAGTTAAAGTTAAAGTTAAAGTTAAAGTTAAAGTTAAAGTTAAAGTTAAAGTTAAAGTTAAAGTTAAAGTTAAAGTTAAAGTTAAAGTTAAAGTTAAAGTTAAAGTTAAAGTTAAAGTTAAAGTTAAAGTTAAAGTTAAAGTTAAAGTTAAAGTTAAAGTTAAAGTTAAAGTTAAAGTTAAAGTTAAAGTTAAAGTTAAAGTTAAGTTAAAGTTAAAGTTAAAGTTAAAGTTAAAGTTAAAGTTAAAGTTAAAGTTAAAGTTAAAGTTAAAGTTAAAGTTAAAGTTAAAGTTAAGTTAAAGTTAAAGTTAAAGTTAAAGTTAAAGTTAAAGTTAAAGTTAAAGTTAAAGTTAAAGTTAAAGTTAAAGTTAAAGTTAAAGTTAAAGTTAAAGTTAAAGTTAAAGTTAAAGTTAAAGTTAAAGTTAAAGTTAAAGTTAAAGTTAAAGTTAAAGTTAAAGTTAAAGTTAAAGTTAAAGTTAAAGTTAAAGTTAAAGTTAAAGTTAAAGTTAAAGTTAAAGTTAAAGTTAAAGTTAAAGTTAAAGTTAAAGTTAAAGTTAAAGTTAAAGTTAAAGTTTAAAGTTAAAGTTAAAGTTAAAGTTAAAGTTAAAGTTAAAGTTAAAGTTAAAGTTAAAGTTAAAGTTAA